>NW_025943855.1:0-22380 GCF_000764305.2 Hyalella azteca | reverse complement strand
AGTTCTGATACTTTCTGATGAGTTCTGTCACTTTCTGACAACTGTGCATCATTTTCATGTGTACCTAATTTTGCCTGATTTATCAGTGATATGAGCAAGGATGTTTAAGCATTGTTTACTGTTTCATGATGTTCTATCTCATGATGCACAACCTGAAAACTATGTTCTGTTTCATTGAATCCGGTTAAACTCATAAATGATCTTGATACTGTCAATTATTAGCAGTTTTGCCCCATTTATAACATGTGTTTGTTTTTTCTGAGACTGATTTTCTAGCTTACTGCAATATCAAAGTGATTGTGCGAATTAATCCAATTATCCATGATTATTGAATCAATTACTACTTTAAATTCACTTGTGTAACGTAACCAGGCAGTTTGTACTGTATAACCCTGAGCGGAATTTTTCCTTGACAAATATTTCCTGTTGCCGCCTATATGGAAATTTCTGAATATTCCTAAGCGTCTTGAATTGCTCTTTCGTTACCGACTATCGTTTTTTAGGAGTTACTATTAAGACTAATTTTAAGTTCTGCCTTCTTATGGTACTCTGTTTTGCAGAGCACGTCATGTGAAGATGGACTGACAAGAAGTACAGTAAGATTCCAAAAAATCTGTATTTCATTCCCTGCAAACCATCTGCGTCCTCTGGCATTGAGGACGCGACAAAAAGTTTTGTTCGATACTTCCCAAATTTCAATCTTCATATTGTGCTGGTAAACAATTTCACAATCGGTTCTTTCTTTAGATATAAAGATAAGCTCCCTGTTATATGCGATCGTCCCTGACTCCCTGGTTTATCAATATTGTTGTGCACGATGTGCATCTGCGTACGTTGTGGATGACTTCACGCAATCTTTATTCCAGGGTCTCTGAGCATAGGGGCAGGAGTTGTAGAACAGGACAGTTGCTATCGCCGCATCGCGCCCACCTCATTTGACTGTGCCGGTGCGCGCTCACGCCGAGTGTGATGTCCCTATTTCTGACAGTGACTCTAGGGTGTTAGCTTCCACCTCTACCTCCGGGACTTCCGATTTGCGCATTTTAGAATCATTGTGCATCTTTAAACTTAGGTCCAGTTTGAATTCAGCTGCTAGCTCTATGCCTCTATCCCCTTGAAATTGTTAATAGATAGTTCTTTTTTTTTTTGCTTAATTTCGTTCTGTGCTTTCAATGTATCAATTTGTGACTTCTGATTCTAGATTCTACGAACTGATGATGGACGGATCATCATCACGGATGGAGCTGGTCTCCGAAACGTTTTCTATAAAGATATGCTTTTTTGTGGACTTTTCTTTTAAATTCTAACATGTTAACTCAGGTTCTGAGAGTCGGCACAGTTATGAATATTTATTTATTATTCATAGAACACAGTTCGGTTGGAAATGAATTACAAGCCTGAATAGTAGAAGGCGATAATCCACATGGCTGGATATTGTTGCCTTCTAATGAAGGAGTGATTTTAGCAAATAGTTACTTACTTGGTTACTTGGTTAAGATACGGCGCAGCACCGACGAAGGTATTAGCGCCTCCTCTCCGCCTCGTTTTCAAATTGAGTCCAGTAGTTGGGTCTTGCGCAGAAATTGTATTATCATTTCGGGGTCAAATGGTGGCGAGAAGAGAGTACTCAGAGAGAAAGGGAGGTTCAGTTGCTGACAGGCTGTGCGCAAGGTGTGTTGTTGTTGAGTGTATAACGGGCAGTCAATGAAGATGTGTTTTATTGTTTGTTGGCAATGGCAGGAAGAGCATGTGAGTAGTGGGGACTTAGTGAACAAGGTGACTATGTGTGAGGAGGCATGTTTCCAGTCGTAGGCGAGTGATGGCTACTTGTTGGGGTCGGGGCAGTTCTGTAAGGGTAAGTGAGGCAAGTTTGGGGTTAGACTAGGTGATGTGGGCAGGTAGGGTTGACCAGGCGGTATGCCAAACGCTGCGGTAGTGCTTGGCGATCTTGACTTTCCAGTTTCTCGTGCCCAAGGTAAGGTTGGTCGTGTTGGCTAAGTTCAGTGCTGCTCGTGCAAGAGCATCTGCAGCAACGTTGCCTGCGATGCCACAGTGTCCTGGCACCGGGACGACTGAAATAGCCCAGCATTGCCCAATACCAGCATAATTTTCATACTTCACTCTGTGCGCAAGCATGCTGCAGAGCAAATTAGCCAACATGATTACTTGCTGAAAGACACAGGGACTAAATCCCTTCATGGATGTAAACCAGCGAGCCAATGAGCTGCAAGCCGCCAAAACAATGGTCGTAACCCACACGCTAAACCCCAAAATATTTCTATTCCATGCAGCCTAGCCCCTTCACCACTTTCGATAACGAACGCCCTGCGCCACAGTGCTATCAGTACACTGCTACCTCTCCGGCCTGTCCGTTCGTCTGGAGGCTAAACCTCCACGCTTACCCCCTGCTCCCCCTCCTTTCGGTACCAGCTTGCGGAAGAATTCTAACCAAACCTAACCTAACCTTTTCGCGGAAATGTGGAGCGAACTCAGCGAAGGGGGTAAGTGTGGAGGAAGAAGATGCTGGTGAGCGTCAGGGCTGGGCTTACGTCTGCGAAATGGGTAAGGTGATGCGACAGTCCGGTGCGGGGCCGTTCCCATTTACGGCAGTCTGGTGCGGTCTACGGGCCCTGTGGCTTACGGCATTTGTAACAAGTGATGGTATGGGCTTAAATCATTGGTGTAGGAGCTATTGGGTGTAATCCGTTTGGAGTATCAGCTTGTGGGATGAGGCATTGCTTGTTTCAAGCTGGTGTGGCGAGATGAGGCAAGTAAGAACAGCTGCATTCTTCCCTCCCTTCCCCTCTTCTTCCCTCTGCAGCGCCGGCGTCAGGGCAGGAGGCGGCCGGCAGTGCGTCCTGCAGCGCCAGCAGCTGCTCCCTGATTCCTTCCAGCTTTGCTCCCGTGCTGCCGTGATCAACTGTCATCTCCTCCGGCACCACCTCGGGCCTGCGTAGCATAAACATTACGTAGAAATTAACAAGTTAACAAGACGAGCAATTTTACCCGCCAGCGGTAGACAAGTTAGACTCCATAAGAATAAACATTGTTGAAAATTCCAGATTTTTTGTTGCAGCGCGAGATGCAAAGCTTAGCGTTCTTGCAGCTGCAGCTTTAGAATGAATTAAAAAGTTGTCGAATTAAAAAAAAGGAAGAACCATAGGCTAGGCTCGTGGTTCGCAAATATCTTTCCCGACAGATAAGTAGCTTACATTGCTTACCCATCAGAGTTTTGAGAGGCATCAAGGAAGGCGGAGGGGGCGAGGGTGTCCTCGAGGACAGAGATGCTGAGCTGCGAGACGCTGGCCAGCGCTAACTGAGCGTGGCCTCTCAGCGAGGCAATTTCGTCTTCAGCACACAGTGTGCTCCCCTGCAGCACACCCCACATTTAAAATGGTATGGTACCGTCGACATCCTCACCGAAATAAGGCATTTTTCACCATTATGATGATTACGTTTTAGGTCGCCTGAATTGAATAACTTCACACCGGAATTGGGACCTGTTTTTCCTAGCCTGATCTACGCAGTAGACCCGCGGCTGACAGCAATTCAGCTAAGCGATACAATGCTGTGACTATAGGTGCCGAACTCTATAGTCTTGCACAAGAGGGACAGTCTTATGAGGAATTGTCAATTAAGTTGCGGAACATAGGATGGATGTAGTCTACAACACAACGAAGCCTGAATTAGATACGTGATCAAAATGTTCCCGATGGCAACTCAATGGAAGAAATTTGCTAGAGGGAAGGGAACGTTTCTCGCAATAGTTTATAATATAGCTAAGTATTCTTCGTGATGCGATCTAGATTTTCTTCATAATTATGGGATATTTTAGTGGATAACTACCATTAAAATACACCTGATGAAACGGATGCAATCGCCAGATAATACGATTAGAAGTTTCCGAATCTATACCGTCCTAAAACCATTCGAATATATTATAACTTTTATATGACTATTGCCTACGCCTAGAACTAAGAGACTACGCCTAGAACTAATAATTGAAGGAAACGGAATCTATTATACACACCAACGGATCAGTTGATTCGAAGTTCGAAACCGCAAAGATGCTCGGTGACTCGTAGCGTCGGTGGTTATCGTAGATGACGACGATCTATCTCTACTGGTTAGCAGTGCTGTCTGGAGTGTGCTAGAAAGATGAAATTGACCTTAATCTTCCAATTCATGTTAGAAGAAACGTGGAAGGTTGACCACGTCGAAATAAAATGTTATAATCGCATAAGAATTTACTATTTGATTTCGAATTTAATTTAAAGAAATGCGGATTGTAACTGGCGAAGTTCTCATCAAATATAGGTACTTAACTTACGACCAAGATCACTTTTCGACCAAGATCATGAGCAGGTTTTCCACGAATAAGTTAGTCAAATCGTAACCGGTCGGGACCAAACTAAAAATGGATATATTTGTTGGAAATAAGTTCATGCCAGCATCGATACATTTTTGTCCACTTCGAGTTTAATTAGCTCACTAAACGCTCAGCTTTGGCAGGTTTCCCACGCATAAATTTTTCAAATCGAGACTGATCGAGAATTGATTAACAACGAAGCTATTTATTTACTGTACACTCCTGCCGTCTTTGTCAGAATTATTCTACTTCGCTCCGTTGTCGCATACTACGTAACTAATGGATACTGCGTAACTAAATAGTACACGTGACGGCATAGATACACGTAGCGGCCTTAGTACAAGTAGCGGCCTTAGTACACGTAGCGGCCTTAGTACGCGCAGCGGCCTTAGTTCACATAGCGGCCTTAATGCACGTAGCGGCCGTTCACTATACTCAGCTTTGAGCTGACTAGATGAGCGTCACTGTTGTATGACCCAAGCTGAATCTGGCGGCTATCCATGGCGCCGGTAGCTTACTCGGCTAATAATAGCGGTTTCAGCGTTTAGTAGGCCTGTCGCCGATTCTCAACATCGCATAAAAATTACAGATTTTTGCGGTCTTGAACTCGCAACTCCCTGCTACAATTCTGCTCTCGTTAACCGCCCGGCCTCCTTGACGATTCTGACCAGAAACTGTCGCACAGAGCTGGGATCGAACCCGCGCCTCTCTGCGCCAATCTTGGGACTCTGAACTTTAACCACTGGGCCACCCTGCCATAATCACCAGAAGCACCTGTGCGACAAACAACAGATTCATAGATTCTGCATCAAAGTAATCATAAGAGCGTCTGACCAGCCCAACCAGTTTCTTTGATTTATTATTCCGGATGTTCTGAGCGAGTTTTTTTGGCGTGTTATCTGGCAAGCTGTTTAAATCATCTGGCAAGCTTAAAAAAATCTGGGAAAATACAGCGCCATGCAAACGTCATTCAATAGGCTCGAATGTAAAACTTAGTTCACGTCATTGGCCGAGTTGATTTATTCCTGTTGAGACTCAAACATATATGATTATTTGCTTTTGTTTCTTCGAAGCCTTCCAGAAATGGTGGTTTTTAACTTTTGACAACATTGAGTATACTCACTTCGGCATTATTAAACATTTATTGACAACTGATACAATGGGCTTCTTTTAGCTGGATACGGAAATGCCTCATGTGCCTAATCATCTTTATAGATAATCTTGTTGAATATTCCTTAAATGATGCCTGCTATTTTGTAAATTTATGTCTTCGCCAGGTTTTTAGTATAAAAATTTCCTTGCCAGGTATAACTCACGAAAAATGTCTGACCTGGCGAAGATACTGAAGTGACGCCAAGCTCACAGGCCTATAAACAACTGCCTCTTTGACTGTACAAGACTCTCTACGAAAATAATTCAATATTTGATCACAGACTTCATTGATTATTGTCTAGGAGCAAAGCCTATTTATCAACTAACATCCAAACATTTGAATTCATCTGTTCTATATTTTACAGTAAATAATTCGATCCATTGAGCTATGATATATGGCTTTGAGGACTGCATTCAATTACGTCAACACACATTTGATGGACGCTATGTTTAACACCTAAGCATTTTTATGAAGTACAAACGATTGAACAAGCTCACTAAACAAATACATTGGTCAGAAACTATTCCAACAATGTAAGACAGAAACTATTCAAGACAGAAACTTCACCTATCCCAAAGGAATTGAAGCTATTCAATGCATTAACTTTTCGAGATTCGAATTCAAACCATCAGCTCTCATCACCGCAAATTGAAGTTTGTAACGAGTGCACTCCTACAATTGTAGATCGACAAAGCAGTTGCACACAATATATTTCCTTGATCAGAGTGTATTTTTAAGCTCAATATCATTGGTATGGTAGGAAGATGGGAGACGACAGCTAGCCTGAGTCAGACGTGTTAACAAAACATTAGTAGGCTTGATTGCCTAACACGCACCTTACATTTATTGAAAGTTGTTTTATCTGCCTAATAGATACATCTATCAAAGAACACATATGGTACAAAAACAGTTCAAAATTAAAGAACTTGAAGAGTTTACATCAGCAGCAATGGACAATGGACATGTCGCATGCAGTCGAGGCGAGGCACTTCCCTGAACACCTGTCGTACCGTTAGTGGTTTTGCAGAAATGGTTCTTTATTATCCATCTTTGGATGCCAAAGTTCTAGCAGGTTCATTGAACAGGTAAAGTCCCACTGTGAGTCGGCATAGAATTAAGCAAAGCCTCAGTTTTCGTAAATCTGTCTGAATCATGACGTCATCTCCATTCTATAATTAATCACAGAAACCTGTTATAAATCGACCATTTGAACACAGATCGCTCAGACAGATTTACAACCAGGCGTTACGAACTATTGTGCAACATATCTAAACCATGCAACATTCACGTAATCTTAACTATTGGCACACATTCAGGTAATGGTTGAACCGTTCAAATAAGTGTTATCTGGGAATTTATATATTCCTCTCTCCCCCAAAGAAATCAATTATTATAACATCTTAATACCACGAATTATTTTGTTGTCAGATTTAAAAAAAATTGATATGAAATCTGAATGCGGCAGCGTTCAGATTTCTGAGTCTTCAAGTAGCAAATTTATTCCAATTCAAGCTAAGATATTCCCCTAAAATTTCTGTTCCAAGTTCAACTAAATTTTAAAACCAGGGATCAACTAACACGTACAACAATCACGATCAAAAACGATCAAAAATATATCCATTCAATGCGTCATGATAAATTTGATTGTCTACAAAAAAAAATCCTGCCTAAAATGCAAATGGCATAAATTTTGCCAATAATGCATGAAGTTCCTTCACAACAGCTTAACAACGAAATCTAACAATAGACATATAAATCATCAACTATCGAGTCACCTTTAAAGATAACATCACAATATTCAACTGATTGCTCGACTTTTTCATCTAGAGGATCATTTTGTCATAGCATCGTCGATTCGGTTAGTGTCCGAATATCGGGAGGAAAATCAGGATTTGTTCTACTTTTAGTTTTGTTGCACGTTTCCAACGGTTTGCTCGTACTGCGCTTTACAATATTTTGGCTTTTGGAGTCTTGGGACACCAATTTCGGGGCATGAACGATTGTGAAGGGCATATTTCTCTTGGGTGGAATAGCAGAAACCTGGGTAGCGAAAACGGGATGTGATATTACCTGCGGGAGGTGAGATGCATACCTCGATGGTCGGGGTATTGTATTGTAAGGTAGATAAGTAGTACCACCTAACGATTGTCCTTGCATTCGACTATAGACATTTGTGCGTTCTTTGGATTTAGGCAAGGTTTTCACGTGAGGCGATATGTGGTACGGATGGGGTAATAGTGAAGTCACGTACGGATCCCCGTACAAATTGGGTGCACATGCAAGCATTCCTTCAAAAGTTGGCACAGAATGAGGTAGAATTGTTTGGGCCATACGACCTCTGCAACCACTTCCGGGCTTGCACACTTTTACGCTCCCAACGATCGATTTCTTATCGTTACTTTTTCTGGACATATCCGAAGACGACGAAGTTTTGTGGTGTCGGCTGGTGATTGGTTCTACAGGTATATTTGTGCTTTGGTGTTTAGTTCTCACCCTATATTCTTTAGATTTTACCTTAAAGCCTTGTTCTAATATTCTGGCGTCGTTCGTTATCTGCTCATTTTCATTGTGAACATTATTTTTTGATCGGGTGGTAGGAGGTATCAATTTTTGTCGCACAGACGGGAGTTGTTCTATCTTAGCGGATGTCATTTGGTCCACCGTCGGCTTTTGTTGAGATTCTCGACTAGTGTCCGACGCCGAAGAAATTTTAGCTGTTTCACATGGAAGAAGCACTCGCTCTCTACGGATGTCAGGAGATAGAGCTTTGCTAGCTTCATCAGGGGGCTTGGAACTCTTGGTAGCGGAAACCTGTTCTTCAGTTGGCACTTGCAATGAGCTTTTCTTTTTAGAATTCGTTCTTCCAACTCCAGGAGAATCAGAGTCTGGGCTTTGCTGAAGTGGCGATAATTTAGACTTTTGCCTTCTTGAAACCGGACTTTCAGAGTCGCATATTGTTGGAAGCTCTTGGTACCGACCACTGTTGCGTGACAATGGTCGATTGAAGGAATTCCCTCTCGAGAGTGAGATACCAGAAACTCCAGCTTGTGCTGCAGCTTGTGAAAGAAACTTGGCCGCAGACATAGCCTCGACCACCGAGTCCCGTCTGGTAGTGTAGTGCTGGCGACCTTGCTTTATGAGCTCTTCGTCCAACCTGAGAGGTAACAGTAGCAATTTACAAATTCGATTCTGATCGTTTATATTAGCCTAAAGTTTATATTAACATGTAAAAAAGCATAAAATCAGCACATTAGATCGATTTGTTATGTGTGTAAACAAATCCAGTGGAAAATTAATCGACTTACCCATGATCATGGCTTCAATATTCAGCGTGCAAGGAAGAGAAATAGTAAAACATTACTGAGAGTCGAGTTGATTCACGCTAAATAATTTTCTAAAGTTAAGTTAATTAAATACATGTACTGAATGTTGACTTCATGCAAAATCAAAAGGCTTCGTAATCCAGTAAGGAGTCTAGACAGCAGGAGCTGGGCTAGAAATTTCACTGGCCGTTTGATAGGAAAACTGTAATACGTTTAGGAAGTGCAGAGGAGTTATACAGTTATACAAACGAAAAATTTGACACAATGTACACACACACCGAAGAAAAACTTTGCTAAGCTTTATCATAACCCAAGAGATCAGAATTACGACAATTCAACAAGCATTACTAATGAAATTTCAACTCTATCACAAGATCTAAAAATCATAAATCTTTATTTCAAGATTGCGATGTTGCTCATACCCAATATCAGGAGGCTTTGGCAGTTCTTTCTTAAAATCGTCTTTGCCAAGAAGCCAGTAAGTAGGCAGGAGGCCTTTGCCTTTGATTTGCGTCCGCCCCCGATACTCGAGATGGTAGTCGCCCGATTCCCGCAACTTGAAGGCAGTTTGCTCACTGATGTGGATGCGCCAAGCAGCACCTCAACGGTAATCGGGATAATAATTTCACATAATTATAATATGACATTATTAGGTCAATTTAAAAAAATTAAACCAGTACTCACTGCAGTGAGTGATAGAGAGCTCATTTTCTCGTCGACGAAAACGTGAAGTCATGGACGGATGGACGGACATGACGAGCACAATAGCGCCTTTTTTCATAAATGAGAAAATGCGCTAAAAACGATAATTTTTGGTGAAATGAAAAAATGGGGATCTGATGAGTGTGAGTACTAGTGTTCTTGTGTAATTTTTGCTCCACGAGGAGTGGAGCATTGATAGAAGTGATTGGATACTAAGTTTCAATACCTGAAGTCAATAATGTAACAGAAAATTGATCACAGTCCTGGAAGGAACTCTGACAGGGGAGTACAGCGGTTTTATGGACGGAGGACATTTATGGTCAGGTTTAAGGTAACGATGACTAGTTTAGTGATTAATTACTCATTTAATTTTTTTATCAGATCATGAATTTGTCGTTCTTTATCGATAAAAAATATATTTTAATTTTTATTTGAAATAAAAGAGCGTTAAATTTTTTTAGGGGACATAGGAACATTTCAAGGATGTTGAAACCCCTAAAATAGGCCAAGTGACGCCATATAGCTCTGAGAGGAGTAAATTTGACAATTTACCCGACTTTACTCAGTTTTTGTTTACTAAATGTTACTATTGTAATTTTGTCAATTCGGCAATCATTGTTAGTGAAATTTAATGATTATCCTTCTACTTCGCGCGCTTCCCTAAAACTGGGACAAACTTCCCTAAAACTGGGTTTTATCTAAACAAGCTTCAAGTAATCGAAATGATTAAATGATTAAATTTGAGAAACAGGCCGACCGACAAAAGAAATTAGATATTGAAAATGTGCACTGATTCTTTTCGTGTATCAGCCTATTTTTAACATTTATATTTATGAAACAGATAATGTTTAATAGATCTTTGCGGGTATCCGTTAATATTGATCAGCTAATGTTTTATAGCTCTTCATATGTACCAGTTACTGTTTAACAACATTTTATGTGTATCAGTTTCTTGTAAGTACCATTTGATGTTAATATTCTCTATGTGGATCGATTAGTGTTCAATAGTTTTTTTGTGTGATTCCGTTAATGTTTAATTCTTATTATGTGATACACATGTGAATCAGTTGATNTCTGGCAGGATGCAGGGAACACATATATATGCCATAGGGAATACATATATATGTCAGGGTATGCAGTGAAAATGTTCAGGCACAAAGATATTGCGAGCCTCTGGCAGGATGCAGGGTACACCTAAGTCAGGGTATGCAGTGAAAATGTTCAGACACAAAGATGTTGCGAGTCTCTGGCAGGATGCAGGGTACACCTAAGTCAGGGTATGCAGTGAAAATGTTCAGACACATCCTGAAGATACTGAGAGTCTCTGGCAGGATGCAGGGTACACCTAAGTCAGGGTATGCAGTGAAAATGTTCAGACACAAAGATATAGCGAGTCTCTGGCAGGATGCAGGGTACACCTAAGTCAGGATATGCAGTAAAATGTTCAGACACATCCTGAAGATACAGAGAGTTTCTGGCAGGATGCAGGGAACACTTAAGTCAGGATATGCAGTGAATGAGCCAGTCCGTCCAATGAAAAGTCTGGAAGCAAGCCGTACATTAGTGCCATGCAGTTGCTAGTGAAACCTCTTCTATATTGCGACTGTTTATATCAGGATTATTGAGAGTTACGGGAATATATCCTGCGTATGTTCATTGAAATTACTCGGGTATCATTCCTCTCGTACTCAAGCAAATTATCCTTAAGTAGCTGCAGGTCTCCGACGGAGCTGGACATGGCCAATTAGCAGGACATGGCCAATTAATGCTAACCTAAAAAATACCATGCACATTACCTATTTCGAGGAGGTGACTCAAAAATCTTGCAAACAATAATTCTAAAACCCAGCAGTCTCCAAATCTGAAGAATTTATTTTGAACCGCTAACTTCTCAAGTGAAATGTGCTGTCGCTTAGGTATTAAATGGCTCAATTGGACAACAGGCAACGCAAAATTTATATGAATGAGGGTTACTTAGAATTAAATACAAAATAGAAAATATGGTTTATGTACAAATAACTTGTGAAATTGGTCGGTGTTTGCGGCTTTTTGTTATCAATTTCAATAAACCCACTATGTTTAGAAATAAGTGTATTAGCAACAACGAGATGTGCTTGTTAGGTATCTTATGGATCTTGATAGAAACAGCGCCGGGAGAAAACAACTTTGATGGAAAACAGTCTCAACGATAATCGCCTCGATGCAAAACAGTCTCAGGGGAACAAGCACATTTTATTGAAACAGCTGCGGGAAAAACAGTCTAGAGGAAAAAAAGTCTCGAGGGAGACAGTCTAAAGGAAAAATAGCATCGGGGAAAACACAGCCTCACGGGAAAACAGCCTTGTGGGAAATGAAGCCGACTTCGCGGCGGAGATGAAAGATTATCTGGGCGTCGACGCTACAGGAAATTGCTGCACTCTATGTTGGTCATTTCGTTACAAATTTGATTTAAGTATCATCATGACAGACTAATTCAATAGTAATGTGCCTACAAATAGATAGTTTAATCTTATAACAAATAAAGAAGTAAGAATAACGCGTGTGTTGACACAGGAATCGGATTTGTGTTATTTTTTTAATTTGTGAGCCAAGTGGCGACTGAAAAATGTAGAATCTTTGATTCAATCGTTGGAAAAATTAGCGGAGATTGAATGCGATCTCCTTGAACGCTCAGATCCACGTTAGCCCATGGTGTATTTTGAGACTTTGTCTAGACGAGAATATGCAACAGGCGAGTAAACATGAAGGGGCAGGCGAGTAAACATGACGTGGCAGGCGAGTAAACATGACGGGGCAGGCGAGTAAACATGACGTGGCAGGCGAGTAAACATGACGGGGCAGGCGAGTAAACATGACGGGGACATGAGGTTGCAGGCGAGTAAACATGACGGGGCAGGCGAGTAAAAATGACTCAGCAGGCGAGTAAAGATGACGCAGCAGGCGCTTAAGCATGACAAGCAGGCGAGTAAATAGTAAACATGTTTGTCTCGTCGAGCAGTCACTATTCTGCTGCAAAAACAACACCAATACCGTCGCAATTGCTTCGAGATGAAATAAAATGCTGCGCTGTAAGCATGTACACCAACTAAGCATGTGATAATCGTGTACATGAAGAATGCAGAACATTATGACTCTAGTGCGCCCACTCATGTAACTCAATAAGAGGTCGGTAATAATTTTTAATGCAATAATTTGATATATTTGTCGCCATTGTGGCATGAGTTTCTGAGATAGTAAACATCGGACGGCGAACAACTAAAGATATAGAGCTCATGTAACGCGTGAGGGGTGTCACTGTAAATAATTGGAAACATTTGTGAATAAATAATCATAAATGATAAAATAATCTAGATTTGAATTTAATCCGCGTTCAAATAAAAAATATGAGTATTAAACATGGTTATTTTAAATGTTGGGCCCAATTTAATAAGCTTGTATATATCGAAGGAAAGATTTAAAACGAATAATTTACACACCAATGGAAAGAGAAATATTCAAATTTATTTCGACCTTTTTTTAACCATCAAGATGCCCCATTGGCATCCTGATGTCTGAAACTGTTTGAATCAGTCAGTCACTTCCTAAGCGTTGGGTAGGACGCATAGGAAATGACGTTCTGGCTCTACACTCCTGGCCACCGAGATCACCCCATGTGACTATTTCTTATGGGTTTACGTCAAGGAAGCTGTTTACGTCCCGCCTCTACCAGCAACTCAGTTTACGTCCCGCCTCTACCAGCAACTCTGGTTGATCTGAAGAACCGGATCACTGCTAAGGTGCACTCAGTAACACAAGATATGCTTTCTCGTGTGTAGGACGAGTTTGGCTACCGTTTAGATGTTTGCCGTGCAGCACATAGGAGATATGTTGAACATTTAAAAATATGTTAAAAAATTTTAAATCCTTTGTTTCCATTGGCGTTTAAATTATTCATTTTGAAATCATACTTAAACAAATACGAATGTAATAAGTCGGGCCCATCATTTAGAATAACCCTGCACTCAATAATAACCAACTACAACAAATATACTAACGCTGCGGCTTTCGGTGGTGGCCGAGAAGCACAGAAAATAAAACATGGTTTGACTTCATAACGACAAATTGCTACCTACCGACAATTGACGATGCGGAAACTTAGGTGAAGTAACCTTACAGACGTTGTAGTGGTTGACGTAATCTTATAGACGTTCACTTATGCGAAGTAACCTTATAGACGTTGTAGTGGTTCAAGTAACCTTATAGACGTTCACTCATGCGAAGTAACCTTATAGACGTTGTAGTGGTTTAAGTAACCTTAAGTAACAGTCATGCGAAGTAACCTCATAGACGTTGACTCAAGTGAAGTAACCTTGTAGACGTTGTAGTGGTTTAAGTAATCTTATAGACGTTGTAGTGGTTGAAGTAACCTTATAGACGTTGTAGTGGTCGATGGTGGCGTCAAAGGACGTGTAGAGATCATTGAGCAGATCGACCACCTCGAAGGGAGTACTGTAGGCACTGATCGTCGTGAAGCCCACGATGTCTGAGAAGTAGATGGTGACCTCGTCGAACTCCTCAGGTGCCACTTGCATGCCAAGCTTCAGCTGATCCGCTACAGAGCTGTGCCGAAAAGAGAACATCAAAGCAAATGAAGTTGATGAAAATAAGTTAAGCGATACTGTCACAAATTTGACGTGGAGTGAAAGCGTTGAAAATATATTTTAATAGAAGCTTTCACATATAAGTGCTAGTGAAGTTGTTTCTCAGTTGTTTTTTTACATGTGTCAGAGGTACTTAACAACTCAGAAACTCAGAGGTACTTGTTTTAGAGGTACTTAAATGTGTGGAGCATCTACCGTGGAGTTTGTTGTTTTCCTAATGAATGAGCAAATTTTAATAGCACACACATTAGAAGGACGTTCTTCATGGAAAAACTTTCTACAAATAAATGCTAAAGGCAAAGATAAAGTGTAACCATCACAATGATCGCTAATGAAAGTTCAAATGAAAAAAATAATATTTTCGTGTGTCTAATAATAATATTCGGATGAATAAAATAGGCTCTCGAAATAAAAACTTTACTCATGGTTCCAATTATTTATGTATTGTGTAATTTTGCTAAAGCTGTTGCGATGAACAGAACAAGGCGACGTCTTAGCAGCAAAAGTTGTCATCTAGTGATAAGTGTTGGCTGCTAAGTGTGCAAAATATTGAACCGCAGAAATAACTAAACCCCTTTCATTTATGAAATTGTGAAAGAAGAAATAAAATCATAACAAAAAACTATTCAGATCGTCAGCTTCAACATGAGGGGAAATTAATCACATGCTAATTATTATCACGTTATGGTCGTTCGGCAACATTCTTCAGTTTTCAAATCAACATTTGCGAACGTCATTCAAATATTTCTAGCGGCCTAAGGTCTAGATTCCTTTACCTATAAATGAAACATCAACGCATCTAAAAATATGAGCCCTATATATATTTTGGTCTAAGCCCTATATTTTTGGCTAATGTCTAACTAGAATAAAATAATTTCAAAGAAAATCTTTAATGAACTTTAAAATGGCAGCCAAAATCCGCCCAGCCAAGTTTTAAGTGGTGCCGCAGCGGTGCTGTTAATAAGGCCGCTCTCGAGCAAAACTTGCGGTATGTAAGACTCACCTCGGCAGCATTCTGTTGAGCAGCTGCTCTGTCTTTTTCTTCTCGACGTCGAGTTGCTCGGTGCGTTCCTTAATGAGATCCTCCAAGTTGCTCGAATACTTCTCGAGCATCTGGAACATCGTGTCGACGATGTTCTGCCGCCTGTCAGCAACAACAAACTTGAGCCTCCCCCAGTCCAAAGACCATTCAAGTGTGCAAACAATATTAGAAATGGAAAAATATTTATTAAAAATGCACTGTAACTGAGATTCACATACGTCTTTTTGGACTAACGCGAGCAAATACTCATCAGCTAGCGTAATATTTTATGTATATTTGTGGTAAATTGTTTACGTATGGATTTGTTATTAGACTTGCACTGCACAAATATTTGCTGGCTGTCTGGACTATATCGCCCAGACATATATATTATATTATGTCATATATATTATATTATGTCTGGTATTATATATATATTATATATGTATAATACTCCATACTTATCGCGGATCATATAATGCTTACGGGTTATATCGTTTAAGGATTTTTTATTACTTATATAACTTTGGCCTGAAATTTTATTCATAGTGTGAGAATAGGTAAGGATTGGAGGCAAGGATTTGACTAGAAATCGAAATTTGATATTGCAACATGAATAGAAATGAATTTAAAGATACAGATTAGTTTCCTCCATATTTTAAAGCGATTATAAAGTAAAAGTTTTCTCTTCTCTGTAAAATTTGAGTTTTAATTGATCTTTATATAATTAGAATGTATGAGCTTTTTTATTATTGGCGGAATATGGATCACGGAAATAACGGATTTGGGATAACAGATTTAAAATTTCAATATAACAGGAATTATTAAGCCCAAGAAACGTTAGGCTAAACGGGAGAAGAATGTAATTGCACATTACTAAGCTCGTCTGAATGTCTTCGTATATAACGGCTATGAGTTATTAATGAGGCTGCGCCACGCTAGTCTTACGCAACGGATGTTTCGTATGAACAGTAATGGAGAGTCCCATGTGCACATTTTTCGTTTGTTAGCTTTGCAAAAAAATATGGGAGACATGAGATTGAAACAGAGAAATGAATAAGAAATCCAATGGAAGAAGGTAATTTTAATTAGCTAAAAGTAACGCCTAGTGATGTATATAGTAAATGAGATGAACGAACAACTCAATAAAATTTATTACATGCATGCAGTGTAAGAGCGCATTCGTTTTCTAAATTTTTGCGTGGCCTCCCGTGATCCTTGAATGCATGTGGCCTGAGAGAGTGAATATGGCTCCAATTGGAGTACGGCTGATGTAAGGCCGGACAGGTTGCAAACTTCGGTTGACAGTCATTGCCGGGCGACAACAGGAATGCGTCGGGCTCGAGGTTACATGACATGCCGTGAGTATATTTACGGCATGAGAGAGGAACTTATTTTGAATATATTTTTCACAAAAATGAGTTTGTAGTCCGCTATGAACACACAGGAAAATTGAGTTTTGGAGCATTTTGGGGAAGCGTCTTGAAATTCTAAGCGAGGCAATAAAAGATGCCTACAGTATTTTCGTGCATGAAAGTATGTCACTGAAAGTCATGCGCGAGATGTAGAGAAAAATTACATCTTATGATTTATTTTCTTGAATGGTGCGATGTTTAAAAACCATTAATTTTATTCGGAATTACACATGAAATAATTTCGGAGCTAATTTTTTTAGACGGAGAATGGCATGCTGCTCTGCAGTTGCATTACTGCGCTTTGTGGGCTCCATAGTGACAGTACGTCAGTGAAATGAAATGGTATTACCATTATATTAATAATTGTGACAGTTGTGTTGTGTAAGAAATTCAGTTGTGACATGCGACTTATTGCGAAAATGTTGAACAAAAAAACACATATACAGAAAAGATATGCCGTAATTTGTGGGTTTTCTAAAAATATTAGTGAGAAGAATCATTCATGGATCTTCGCTGGTTCGTGGGTTTATGGGGGAGATTTAAACATTCCGCGGAACTCGATTGGCAGTAAGAGTGTACAGAAGGATTTATAAACAATTAAAACAATATAAACATAGCAAACAATCACAAAATAAGTACTTAAATTAGCACTATCAGTCGACAATTCCCCATCGCGGATTCCACTTATCGCGGTCGAGGCGTGGAACGTAACACCCGCTAAAGGTGAGAACTTTCTGTATAAAAGGACGTGTATATTTCTTCTAATTTTTGTGCTAATCAAAGACTTTACATATTCCTTTGAATAAGCTGATGTTTTGATCCTAAAATCAATAACCTAAAACTATACAACTTACCTGTTATCATGACCTAATATAGATACACATAACAATTGCAATAAACTACAAGTGGCCGGATGCCTCGTGTTGATATTGTCGTTCTTGTCTCACCTTGTGTCTTGTTGCATGGCTAGTGGGAAAGAGCTTGGAGTTCGTTCTTCATACTCCATATTTTGAAGCCTACAAAGGAGCCTCATAAACCTGACTTAGTACAAGCAATTTCCTTTAGCAAGACGAATTGCTTGACTGAGCAGAAAGCCTGTTCTCTGGAAAGTTAGTTCATTGGAGCAATAAAAGTTACTCTTGGACGGAGACTAAATTATGCGCGGGCTTGAGAAGAAGTTTTCACGCAAAAACACGTGACTTTTGTACAAGCGAAAGAACCAAATGACCGAGAAAATTCTGGGCAAAATTATTAAAAAATTTAATATTAAATATGCAAATTCCTGCATATTTGTCCTATTTATGAAGCAGAAACACTTCCTTACTTTTAATGATTGCGTCTTGTGATACTTTGTATAGTTCGCTTATGAAGCTCTTACCATGCAAAATAAAAATAGCTCTCAATTAGGATTTGAAGAATAAATTTTAACTTTTTTGGAATTGATTAAAAATTTATCTTGGAATCTTGCAATTCATCAAAAATGTCGTGGAAATTGACGCAATGGACAAATAGTATCTATGTTATTTCATTGTTTGTATTAGGAAATTAAAAGGCTTCATGAAAGATAAAAGGCGGAGTACTAATTTAAATTGTGTACGATAATAAGAAGTTTCAAATTAAATTTTTTATACAAAAAGGAGGAGTAGCAATTAAAATGGTGTACGATAGGAGTGGAGTGTTAATTTAAATTAAGAACTTGTTCAATGAAATAGAAGAAATGTTATGTCTTAAGGTGGCATAGCAACACGAGTGCCTCGCAGTCATCGAGGCGGAGCTGTTTCCTCCAGGGCAAAAAATGCTTGCCTTGATTTGTGAGCGGATAAAAAGTGGCGAGAATTAGATCCGGCCGCCGGGCAACTGCCGGATGCGGCCAAGACCATCATTTCCGCAGGCAATAAGCTGGCAAGAAATTAATTCAACGCACGGATGCACCATTCATTATATAATCTGACATCTACAGAGAGATGCACAGCTTTTGCAGAGAAAAGAAGTTCAAGCGCCGAATTTTGTGAATGAAAGCTATTGCTTTTGGAACAATATCATTGTAATCAAGTGATAGAATCAAACAGTCGGGACATGATTATTGGTAAAAAATATTTGAAAGTACCTGAAAGCATCGTGTTCAATTCTGATTGATTAAAGTTGTTTTGAATGAAAATACAAGTAAATAATAGCTATACTAAGCTGATTGTGTTTCATGAGGGTGGCATTGAAATGAATTATGCACGCGAATTTGACACAGAATTTTAATGCCCGAGTTCAGTTTAATGAATTGAATATGTAGTTAATTAAAGAAATATACCTATCTTCAAAAAACGAAAAATATCTGTTGAATTTAATTGCTTTGAAATTTGTTTCCATAATCAAAATTTATGTTTCACTTTAGCTTAGAACAAAGGAATTGGTCGCATACTTTCAAATGAATATCGCGCTATTAATAGCCTTGAATTCTTGATTGAGCTGAATTCAAGCCTATTTTATGAAGTATAGTATATATGAATTAATATATACCAACGCGATCGCACTGAAAGCTGCATTGCCCTGGGTTTTCAATATGACAAATTAGTTTAAATATTTTTCGATTCCAGTTCCTTGTACCAAAGTAATAAAAAAATGTAATTATAATGACCTGCCCGTGTTGAGTTTCTTGAAGGTCTCGTGTATTTCGTTGAAGTCTGGCCGTATTTCAGTGACTATAAACTATACCCTAGACTATAAAAAGGGACTATAGACTATACCCTGGACTATAAAAAGGGACTATAGATTATATCCTAGACTATAAAAAAATATAATTACAATGACCTGCCCATGTTGAGCTTCTTGAAGGTCTCGTGTATTTCGTTGAAGTCTGGCCGTATTTCAGTGACTAGACTATACCCTAGACTATAAAAAGGGACTATATACTATACCCTAGACTATAAAAAGGGACTATAGACTATACCCTTGACTATAAAAAATGTAATTACAATGACCGGCCCATGTTGAGTTTCTTGCAGGTCTCGTGGATTTCGTTGAAGTCTGGCCGCATTTCAGGGGCTATAGACTATACCTTAGACTATAAAAAGGGACTATAGACTATACCCTAACTATAAAAAAAATATAATTACAATGACCTGCCCATGTTGAGCTTCTTGAAGGTCTCGTGGATTTCGTTGAAGTCTGGCCTCATTTCAGGGATCTCGGCCCAGCACTGCTTCATGACGTTGATGGCGTCGGGGGGCGCAACGTTCTGGCGCACCGACGGCCTGATCATCGGGGGCGGGTCGCGCAGCCGCGACAAGATTTCTGGACAGAAGAGCAACGTTTCCGACATTATATACGGACCTCGTAGCATAAGTATCCGACATTATATACGGACCTCGTAGCATAAGTATCCGACATTATTTACGGACCTCGTAGCATAAGTATCCGACATTATATACGGACCTCGTAGNGTAGCATATTTAGCAACATATTTACGGGCCTCGTAGCATATTTAGCAACATATTTACGGACCTTGTAGCATATTTAGCAACATATTTACGGAGCTTGTAGCATATTTAGCAACATATTTACGGGCCTCGTAGCATATTTAGCAACATATTTACGGACCTTGTAGCATATTTAGCAACATATTTACGGAGCTCGTAGCAAGTGTTCCTTATCCGACATTATACAAGATTTAAATAATTTTTATGATAGCCTTGACGTCGAGTTAATAAATATCGAGTTATTAGCATACGAATTAATATCATGCTAATACAAATTTAACGGAATATCATGCTAATAGTATTTGAGCGAACATCATGCTAATGGTATTTAGCAGAATATCATTTTAATAGTATTAACTAAACAGCATGCTGATAGTTATTGAATGAATACAATGCTAAATTAATTTGAATGAATTTAACGCCATGAGTATTGTCATGAATATCATGATATGGCTCATCATCATGATATGGCTCATCATCATGACATGGCTATCATCATTCATCATGCTACGGGGAACAACTGACCCTGGTGGGAGAGCTGCAGCATGCAGTAGGGCTCGCCGCGCAGCAGCACCTCCTGCATGATGATCCCGAAGGCGTAGACGTCCCCATAGGGCGTGCCTTTGATGAGCAAGGCTTCGTTGCGCAGCAGTTCTGGCGCCTTCCACAGCAGATCTGGTCACATGGCAACCGTAAGGGAATTAAAGAGTTTATTGTGCGAGGCGAGTCTTGACATACCGTATGTATTTATTTATTTATGGGAAATATGCTTATAAGTTCTATTTTGAAAACAGTTCGTGTCCAGTCGAACAGCAAAGCCCCTGCTTCGAATTCGGCCGTAAATCTTTTCATTTCAGGCTCCGGTTTAATTTAAAGACGTAGTTATAACGTCCGATAATAATTTTGAGATCAAGTATACATTTCCGATAAAGTGGACTCGGCATATTTCCAAAGCAAAATAATATAGATAAGGCTAGAGAAAAATATTGATACGGAGTGGTGAAGGTATTACACGCCTAACATTTGAAAATCATCGAGGGATATCGATTCTTCATATCACGCGTGATTATTGTTGTCGAAAATATTTCGAATCGAACCTCTGGCAAAATTGCTATAATGTTCACATGATGAAACTTCGATACTTATCAAGCATTTACCCGTGGCCTTTACATTGAGCTGAACCATCGTTCGTTATAGATAAGCAAAGTTCCTTTCAGCGGCTGTTTACTCAAATATAGCAGCATGCTTAAATAAAATGCATAATGGAACCATATAATCATCACCGTGGCAGCATTAACTTCTGTCATTTAATAAAATTCTTAACTTTTGATATCTGATGAAATTCTTAACTTTTGACATTTGATGAAATTCTTAAATTCCAAAATTTGATAATGAATACTTTGCAATAACTGACTCAAGTCAGATGCCAAGTCCTCTCTCATTAACTCAGCTTTCAAGTCCTATCCGATGACTGAACGGTAGAGGCTTTGCTCGATCGGGGTTCGATTAATGCAGGCAGGGGCTTTTCTTGAGCTGATTTCTCACGAGGTATGTGTGTGATACTGTCATGACTTGTTCCTGCTACATGTCCAAATTTGTTACCTGTACTGCGATCTTTTCTGCGGCGTATTAATTCGTTATAAGGGTGGTGTTAGTGGAGCGTTTTCATTATGTAAGGAAAAAATTACGACGATAAATAGTGATAATTTGTTCCTGCGACATTTCCAATATTGTTACTTCTACTACCATGGTGGATAGCACACGTAAACTAACGGATACATTTTTATCCACTTCATTTTAAAGATGGCCATCTGTGGCTCATCGTTGCGCTGCCTGCCCCAACGTGTTGTTATTGGTGGTTGAAGATTTTTTCTGTTAAGGTGGCCATAGGCAGGTTATAGGTGAAACATAGGACCGACACGCAACCAATGCGCAATCGGTGCTCCGCCTATAGCCACCAATAATCATCGATGCTCCACCAATAATTTTTATTTTGACAGTTAACCATTGCGGATAATAAGGATCAAGCAAGAGTGCTGCTAAACCCTCATATTAAAACTGAGATTACCTTTCATACCAACAGAGATGCGTACAAACACATGTTAATTATACTGCTGTTAATCTCTATTCTCCATGAAACATTCTAGAAACTATTGAGAACCTGCACTTACTTATTTACGGATCTTTTCTGTGGCGTATTAATTCGTTATAAGGGTGGTGTTAGTGGAGCGTTTTCATTATGTAAGGAAAAAATTACGACGATAAATTATTTTAAATGCTACTCAAT
>NW_025943854.1:0-467 GCF_000764305.2 Hyalella azteca | reverse complement strand
CTGGTGGCAGCTGACCAGGGCTGCCCCCCTCCCCCCACTGGGGATGCGCCACAGCCCCACCTGCGGGGGCAGCGTAGCACTCAAGAAAAACTAATTCAATTCAAATTTATTCGGATTCAATGCAATAAAAACAATTTATCTTTGTTCTCATTACATTTAATCGAAATAATCATCATAAATAAAGTTTAAACTTAGCACTAATGTAGAGTGAAAGAAGTTTCAATACGTTTGTATAATACCCTACGTATGCATTTGATTCAAAGTGGAAGTAAAATTACTTGTTGATGCAGAAAAATTATTTAGATGACAATATTAAGAATCTAAATAGGAATTCAAACGAGAATCTAAATGAGAACTTGAATGAGAATTTTAATGAGAATCTGAAAGAATTTGAGCGAGAATTTGAAAGAATTTGAGCGAGAATTTGAAATAGAATTTGAATAAGAGTTTGAATGAGAATCTAATTG
>NW_025943853.1:0-299 GCF_000764305.2 Hyalella azteca | reverse complement strand
TGAAAACATACGTGCATCAAAGTCTCAAAGCCAAAGCCTTGACTCACCTAAGGCCATATGCCTGGACTCACCTAATAAGACCCAAAACCGCTGCCTTGACCCACTAAAGCTACAGCAACTGAAGTGTCCTCACTGCCCCTTTGTTACCAAGCGGGCCCACTACTTACCTCGCCACGTCAGGAGGATGCATGGGGTGGACAATCAAGAAATTGGGGACAATCAAGAAAATGGGGACAATCAAGAAATTGGGGACAATCAAGAAAATGGGGACAATCAAGAAAATGGGGACAATCAAGAAA
>NW_025943852.1:0-410 GCF_000764305.2 Hyalella azteca | reverse complement strand
TCCGATGATTTATACTCACGATTTCCTTATATGAAATTATTTCACGAAACGAAACACACCATACGTCTTACCACTTTGACGGTTCGAACGGGAATCACCGTCGATTCTTACTTTAACTCCTTATCCATCCTAGTCTCTACACTGCTGGGACTGCGCTTTTTCCGTGAACCGTGATAGCCCGCAAATGTGACACACTAATGAAAGGTCGCTTCATACTGTACATTCTCGGTACACGGCAGCGAGGCTCATGTCAGGTAGTTATATATATGAGTTCACACTTCACATTTTGTAATCCAAAACGGAACGCCTGTCATGCACGGCTGCTTACCCATCCAAAACGGAGAAAAATGGCAAAAATTGAACAATTTGTTCCACATGATTTAGAGACGATATAAATAATTATGCAGCGA